>NC_139808.1:7962081-8009581 GCF_963457635.1 Microchirus variegatus | reverse complement strand
CCTCTAGTGTTAACATGAAGTATAGGTCATGAAGTGTACCTTCAATAAAACAAAATGTTGGTATTCTGGGGGTTTGTCTTATTTGAATGTACTGGAAAGGGGGTGTGGCCTCATGACTAACTCACATAATGGGGTCAGGTTGGAGGCGGGTCGTCGATACTGTGGCTCCGCCCACCGAATCAGCTGGTGATGACATGAAGATGGAGACCAAGTGATTAAAGAACCATTCGTATCTGGATACGGTGAATGTTTCACCTTTAGGGGGATGTGACTGTGGGATATGGGATGTGAAGAAATGTGACAGAAGCAGGTGAATCTCAAGAGTTTATTTTCAAGGGTTAAACAAAGTAATAAAGTCAATAATGCACTACAGTAACGACACCGTCGTGTGTATACTTTGGTTACAACAAGTAGAGCGAGAGGTTTGGCAGTCACAGTGTTGTTTAAGGCAGATTGGAGGAGAACTAAACACATCAGTTTGAGCTGATAAAGGCCGTAAAGTCAAAGAGGCTGCTGAGTATACACCAACTAATAAAGAAAAGGACAAATAAAAAAAGAGATTAAAAAAAGTAAAAAAAATACCCCAAACCACAGCATATAATAACACCTCACAGATTAACTGACTTTAGTGATGGCAGCAGCTACTTCAGTTCAGGTCAGTTTCTATTTAGCAAATATATTTTAAATAAATCTTGATGCTGTGTCAAGATCCCCCAAACCTAGCCCCCACCTCAGGTCAACCTGTAGAACTTTTACCAGGACATTTCTCGTCTCCACAGACACAAAAACAAAAGTCTGCCATAGTGAGAAACAGGCAGAGTGAGAGAGTCATGTGGAGCTGACGTGTGACAGTCATTTGTCTGCATTTAAAAGTTACACACTACAGCTTTAATATTTTCTACGTGTGATCCCTGATGTTTGTTTTTAATCGGATGCTTAACGGACGGGGAATTTGTGGATATTGCATCTGCACGCCCTCATTTTACAAAGCCACAAAATCTATATTTTGTGTAAACATGATGTTGAAAACTTTTTTTTTTTTTTTAAAGTTACGCAATACAAGCCGCCATCACAGTTAAGTCAGCAATTTTACAGAGTTTAGGTGACAAATGCAAATATAAATGCTTTAACGGAGCAAAGCAAAATCTAATGTAAACATTTGAGGTTATTATTAATGCAATTTCTTTGTATATGTAAAAAACAAAAAAACTGAAAAACATTTGTGAATACTGAACACTGGTGACTTTTTGTCTGTCATTAAACAACTATGCAGGATAAACAATGAATATTTATAAAGAAATGATTCTACTGTATATGTATTGGATATTGGATAATGTTCATAATGCCATTCAGTCTGACCAAGAGACAACATACGTGCTAAAGTGTAAACATTAAAAATTACAGATTAGAAGCCAAGTCACAGCAGATTTTAAATGATTCACTGAATTCTCTTTACAGGCCAGATTATTGTTGATTATATTTAAAAGGTTGTATATGTAAGAAATGCATCTTATTAAGTCACAAAATATGTCATCAGAGATTAAGGAAACATGTTAAATTTTAAATACTGGCTTCATTGACAACAATGGTACAGCCAGAATATTCACAAGATAAAGCTTTATTTTATTCTTTTTAAAATTGTTATTTATACGCATACCATACAGAGAGCAGCTATAGCTGCTAAGCATCCGAAATACTGAAGGAAAGCGTCGTCACTCCTCTCAAAAACGTCTCAACCAGAAGAGAAGAGACATGAGGAGACATACATTAAAATATAGATAATAATCATTTTCTCCAAGACAGGGAAGCATCATGGGAAAGTTCCCCATAGATTTTTAGAAATTTCCTTATGCTAAATGTTAGGGTAAATCACTTTTCAGGATTTTTGAGTCTTTTTAACTGAGCTTTTCTAAACATGCTAGTTTTCATTATCGCACAGGAAAACAACCTGTGAGCTGAATGCAGTTAGTTCACAGCCTTACTAATAGCTCATCAACACATCACACGAGCTTTCACGATCAAACACATCCATGCAGACAGACAGAAGGAATTTCACGTCGACACTTCATGACTCTATGGCTTTAAAAAACAAACAAAAAAATGTTTTGCACCTGATGAAATATTTTGATTTCCACAGGTAAACATTTAAGTGGTTTCTACATTCATTAAAACAGAGGAAAGCACAGTCTGACACCTACTTCTTGAAAAAGGGACATTTTGGACTTTTTGCAAAAGCACTGGATAACAAAAATACCCGAGGTGTCCCACACAGGTGTCCACTCGTAGACAATGATGGACGCTGAGGAGGATTCAGTATAAATTGGCTCTTAATGGATTCTATTCAAGAGTGGACTGACATCTGTAAATGCAGCAGTGGTTTTACTTTTTGATGCCCAGAGTGACGTCAACTACACAATATTAACTTCAATATTATGAATTCATTCTGTGTCACAGGAGGTAAACGGTGAAACAGCTCCCAACATCCATCTATGAATAAACGGTTATAATTTGGAATCATCCTGTTGCAGGTATTAGTTGTTAAACATTTGACCCTGAAAGAGTGATTTTTATTAAAAACTATATAATAACTATATATAACTATAAAATAATGAGACGCCAGTCGAATTTAGTTGTGTGTGTGTGTGTGTGTGTGTGTGTGTGTGTGTGTGTGTGTGTGTGTGTGTGTGTGTGTGTGTGTGTGTGTGTGTGTGTGTGTGTGTCTGCGTCTACTGGACGACACAGCAGCAGGTGGCCGGGTAGTCAGCACTGACTTGGTGCTCGTTGCCGTAGACAAAGTAGACATGAGTGTCGCTTTTCCACTTGTAGTTCACCTTGGTAATGGGGATCAACTCGACCCTCTGCCTCTGAGAACCAGACAGTGAGAGACATTTTTAAAAAAGGAATTGCTTCAACCTTTAAGACACATGAAGAAGAAGAAGAAGAAGAAGAGTCCTGCAACAGATGGTTTGTGCCCTGATCTCAGCCTTGGACATTCATCATTGTCCCTAATGTCTTTCAGCGAGGCCTGCGTTCTCTATCTGCACAATCTGCCTGAACCCACGCGCGAGATATGGATGACGTCGAGGTCAAAACCAATCAAAGTCTGAGAAAGGGGCGGGTCTTCACCTCTGATTGGCTCTAATCCAGATATTCCTGTACGCCGCTCCCTGTTGTGTGTGTGCAGCTGTCGTGAAACGCGATAGACGGTAATTCAAGATGAAGAGTCATAGGCTTATACCAGTGGGTGCAGGTATACGCCGTATACGCACTACAAAATGGCCAGGAGTTCTGCCATAGTATTAATACCTGTTCTTCACTTACATTAAAGCAATTTGTTTTTGCGAAAAATGCTGCTTTACTACTACATGGTCCATGGACTCTACACGGTTTGGTAAGTTTTCCATTACAATGTACACTACCGTTCAAAGGTTTGGGGTCACCCATAATATTATTGTTGTGTTTTCCATTAAAAGTCACACTTTTATTCATCAAAAGAGTTGCAAAATGAATAGAAAATATAGTCAAGACATTGACAAGATTAGAAATAATGATTTTAATTCAAAATGTGTATCATTTTGCCCATTCGTCAAAGAACCAGCAAAACTGTTTTCAGCTGTGCTAACATCATTGCACAAGGGTTTTCAAGGGTTTTCTAATCATCCAATAGTCTTCTAACACGATTAGCAAACACAATGTACCATTAGAACACTGGAAATGGGCCTCTATACACCCATGTACATATTCCATTAAAAACCAGACGTTTGCAGAGCTAGAATAGTCGTTTACCACATTAACAATGTATAGAGTGTATTTCTGATTCATTTAATGTTATATTCATTAAAAAAAATTGTGTGACCCCAAACTTTTGAACAGTAGTGTAGAGGGGGAGCATTTTCCAGAGTCTGGCGACAGCTGCGGCTGGAGGCCCTGTCACCTCTCGTCTGGTTTTAGGAACCTCCAGCAGCTGTCGGTCAGAAGACCTTAAAGCTCTGGTTGGGGTTTGGCGATGCAGGAGCTCAGAAAGATATAACACTCTTCTGTACATTGGCTTCTCCTAGATCCCCTGAATATTTTCATGGGCGACAACAGCAGCTCACTTACCTGCTGCAGGATCCTGGCGTTCTGGCTGAACTTGCTCAGGTGCTCTTTGATCAGTCGATCGGAGGCCTCACCAATGGCGGCACAGGGGAACCCAATCAGTGGGTAGACCTGAGAGGAGACAAACACACAGACTCTGGTTTGTTTGGTGTCCTTTGCTTAACCGGGGACTTTTACTCTAGCGCCACCAGAGGGACAAACTTTACATCATTAGCTCCACTTTACCTGTCTCAACTGTGCTCCTGGTCTTTTAGCAACTTAGGTTATAATTAAATATCCTACAGAATATTCCCAGAGTAGAAGAAAAGTTTGAAGTAGTAGTAGTAGTAGTTTAAACCAAAGGTAACAAATATGTTAAGGAAAAGTTACCATAATTGTAGAATCACTAATGTGTGTGTGTGTGTGTACCAAGTAGTTGCTGTTCTTGAACAGCTCCTTCCCGCTCACTGAGCGAAGATCATCGACATCTAACCCAGAGTCCTGCTGCACCAGGTGGTCGTCCACGTGGTTAATCCTAAACACATAGATACACGTACAGTATGTTCAGTCGTGAGCTGGAAATACACACAAATATGTTCACACATTAACAGTCATGCACATGCACAGACGTGACCAAAAGAACTGGTACTACATTTTCATCTCGACACATTCATTCAGTCATTTTCAACACATAATAATATCCCACTTTTCCTGAGCAAATTGCTCCATTTCCCTTGAGTTTGATCTGACAATTTTCATATTCAATGACATTAAAGGTGCCATATGTAAGAACGTGGCCAAAAACGGTATCTACATTCAAATTCAAAATACCGAGGTCTTTCATTTTCTGACATAACTGGCAACCCGTGGTTGCTCGGTAGCTGAGGCTCTACTGACTGCAATGATTGGTAGATGGTGGTAGGTGGCGCCACATGCCAAAACATGATTTCAAAACATAAACATGATTTGTCTACAAAAGATTTTTTTGTCTGTACTGTTGTTGTTGGTGAGTTCAGTTTGTTATGTGAACATTATTCCTGAGTCTCTGTGACGTATTAGGAGGATTTTATGGCCAGTTGCTTTAGATTTATTACATAATGCACCTTTAAACTGGATCATGATGGTCTTATGTTTAGTTCTAGTCCTGCTTGTTGTGGGTCATTCACTTGTTGGAAGAGCCAGAGACAAAGCTTGTTCTATTGCAGAATGCCTTGATAATGTTTAAAGCACCCTGTGGCAGAGGAAACACAGCTTCAACATAACAACCAATCCTCTGTGTGTCACAATAAGGGTGGTTCTCTCTGATGTCAGAGCTTCTGTTTTTCTTCTGTGAACACGGATCTGAGGAGACTTCCTGTTTCATCCGTTTCCTTTGCTACACTCTCCAGCAAACACATGGGGTTTTCAAGAGGAAACCACTCTTTTTATAAAGAGCAGAGCCTCATGTCATTAAGGAATGAAGGTAAATCACCTTTAGTCAAAAAAAAGTATGTATTTGTGTCCACATCATGCTATTTAACTTATATGGCACTAGAGGGAACCAAAGTGTTATCCATGACTGCGTTTGTGTGCTACTTTCAGCAGAGTGGAACACATCCGACGTGTGTAAACACCTTTAGGAACCCTCTTCTAGGACTTCAGCAACCTCTTCGAGGCCCTTATGAACCTACCCAAGAAACCCATGACATCTATTCCTAGACAACTACGTAAAAAGGAAAGACAAAGCTAAGAGGGAGCTCTTAAAAAGCTCCTAAAAATTCAGTGATTTGAGACCAAACAGCTATTGAATGAATGGCTACTGTCCAGAAGAACATTGTCATCTTTCATTTTCCTATTTCACTGTTCCTGGTCCATGGACTTAGACGAGGCTTTGTAAGAAAATATCTAGACAAGAAAGACACGCTGTCCTTCATCGCTGGAGCTTGTGAGTCCATGTTCAGAAAGAAATGAGACTTATTCAAGGAACCACCAGGACCATTTTGAAAGTCTCCCATAGAACTTCCTAAAATCTCATTCAGGACCACAGAAATGAGACACACTGGTTGGTATTGATACTACACCATCCTCAAAGACCTCTGGAACTCACCGAGGCTTTTAACGATTCTATCAACATCTAAATGCACATCTGGAATGTTCAAGAACCCTCTAGAGGGAAGCTTCACAAACCCTCTCCAAACCCCGGTTCAGAGTCATTCAAGCATCAGTATACTCACCACTCCACTTTCAGCTGGATGAACGTCAGCAGTTGTCGTTTTCCGTCACAGGTTTCGCAAGGCTTTGTTGCACGACCGTCACACACTCTACAACTGAACATGGACACATGAGATGAGAGCAGATATTAATTTGTTTATCTCTTTTGAAAATGACATATAGTTTGATGTTTGATATTCTGAGCAAAAGGACACAGAGAGAGATTTAAAGTGTAGAAAATGATGCAAAGCCTAGTTTCTATATCAATGCTAAAATCCTTTCAATCATGACTTGTCTGAACTATGTTACCAAACTGCCTTTTGATATTATACTTTATATACTTTATCTTTAAATCCCAAGGTAAGGGATGGTTAGACGTGTGAGTGCATACTTGTCCTTGCCAGTGCCATTGCATTTGGTGCAGTTTCCATCATCCTTCGTACCAGCGCCGTTACACACCCAGCATGGTTTCTACGATCAGACGAACACACTCAGAAACGTCAAAATGGCAGAGGAGTGACTGCTCAAACTGTGTCAATAAACAGTCTCAACTCACATGTCCATTTCCAGCGCACTCTTCGCATGGCAAGGTCCCTGATGCATGGCAGATGTGGCAGTCCTACACACGGAATTCAACACACTTTATTTCACATAGGTCCATAAAAAAAATACTAATAACAACAGTTTTTGACCCATTCATTTATACATAATTCCTCACCTAAACCGCTTTACATCTTTGCTGTACTATAGGTGTACCACAAGAGGGCAGCGTTAAGAGTAGTGCAGTTGGCTTTAAAGTAAAAATAATTTTAACAATGCTCTTTCCCCTATACTTGGTAAAGGGTATTGTCTGTTGCGTGAACTCTGAAGCAGGACTTTTAATGTGCAAACAACCATGTTTTCACACCAGGTACACCAAGACACACATACAAAATCACTACAGGAGCTCCTTGAAGGTTCCCAGTAACCTCAAGGACCATATGGAGACTCTTGAAAGACCTCTACTTCTTGAAGGATATGCTACAAGTTCTGAAGGAAGTTCCCCAGAACTTATTCTTCATTATTCTACTAAAAACTAAATTTCACTGCAGGCAAAAACACAGCAACCAATCAGTTTTTGATAGACAGCACAGGACGACAAATCACCCTGATGGAGGAGGTGTATGGCACGCGAATCTCCTGCGTGTGCTTGGTGAAGAGGTCGGGCGGCGTGGCCTGGACCTCCCAGGGCCGGGGGGCAGTCTGAGAGTAGAAGTCGGCAGGTTCACCTGCAAGTCACACAAGAGAGATGGGACGTTACCCACCTGTCAATCAAGACAACCAGTGTGTGGAAGCGACATGTGTGTGTGTGTGTGTGTGCGTTTACCTTCATAAGGTTTGTGGGACCACTCGGTTGACCTGGACTCAGTGAATGTCTCCAGACGGTACTATTAAACACACCAAAGTCACGTTATTATCTAAATAAATACAATTACCACAATTGGAATGGAAATGGATTTGGACGTATGAAACACAGTCTTGAGAACAAAGGCATTTTTTAATCGTTTAAATGCAGACGGCCTTTGGAGTTTTCTTGATCTTCGTGGATGGATCAGAGTTTGTCACCTGTTGTCATGTATGTGAAATGAAAGCACGCACATGCATTTGCTTCGTGCTGCAGCTCAAGCGAAACATGAGCTGCTGGACAGCTGTTACTAATAAAAATAGAATCTGACTGATTTAGACATCAATGTTCTCATCAAGTCTGCTGTTATGGTTTGTTCTCAGGCTAAGTGATATACATATATATATATATATATATTTATATATATATGTATATATATATATATACCTTATATATGACAGGATATGTAAGGTTTATCGCTAGTTATCAGCCAAATTACACCAGGATATGATCCCCTTTTTATCCATATGGCCCAGCCCGAGTTTCTTCACATGCTTGTTGTCACATGAAAGATCACGTGACAACAAGCATGTGAGAGTCAATAGAGGCACATTTTAAAGCTGTATTCTGTTTTTTGAATTTGTTTCTAAAACGCTTTATATCTTATTTGTTGAAATGTTCTTCACATCCAGACAAACTGTGCCCGTAAGTGTTGTGATGTACTTAAGTAGAATGTTCACATATCTGTACTTTACTTTGTTATTTATATTTCTGACAACTTTTACTTTTACTCCACTACATTTCCTCAATAAAATGTGCACTTTTACTCCCTTAACCATCTTTGTAACTCGGTGCTACAAAATAAAAGTTGAGTTGGTGACGTAACGCCCGTTTGTTGTTGCTAGTTGTTTTTAGCGGCACCAGCTGTTAGCCGCTCAGCTGTTAGCCGCACATTTCGGCTCCAAGTGGACTTAAAACACACCAGCGGCTCGTTGTTTACCCTTTGCCGCCCTGCAAGTACATTTTATATCAACAAATTACTTTTGATACTTAAGTACAGTAAATGTCAGGTACTTTAGGACTTTTACTCAAGTAATATTCTAAAAGGTGACTTCAACTTCTACCAAAGTCATTTTCTGGTAAGATACTTGTCGGCTACTTTCACTAAAATATAGTTTTCATCAGACCTAACAGAACTGAATACTCACCTCTGACAATAAAGGTTGAGAAGATTGGACTTATTTTTCTGAACTTAAAATATGTTTATGTTATTCAAGAACCAAAAAGACACCTTTGTGTAGCAGTGCTTAATTCAAATTATGGCTATCAATTCAAATGTGTATGGTAACTAACCCCATTACCCTCGTTTTCCCCCAGTCAACTTAACTTATTGATGGCTATCAGGATGTGATGGAGATTTAAAAAAGAATAACATAAAAAAAAGGGAATCAGGAGCGAGAGGTCACTGGTTTCGGATTCTCGATGGATGGCTCTACTACTGGTGGTTTTGTCAGACAGAATGCAACAGTGGACAATACATTGCCCTTTGCTTTAGCAAAATGACCAACAATCCAATCACAAGTGTGAGTGTAGCGTAAGAAACAAATATGGCCGTAACTGCTGCCACTTCACAGCATCAAAGACAGAGTTAAAGTTACCCTGAAGGTGTTGAACGGCTCCATTTTGGTGATGACTCCATCTGTGGCCGGAGCTTTATTGTAGCAGCAGTGAGAAGACGCGAAGCTCTTAAACGCCTCACGAGCCACGTCCTCCTCCAGAGACGGGATGCTACAGAACACACACACACACACACACACACACACACACAATGTGACTCGAGCGTCCAACTGACGATATCTGGTTGATGATGTAACAGGCAGGTGAACTTACGTCCAGCTTTCAGGCGCAGGCCCAGGTTGAGGAGGGGCTAAAGGCTCCACGGGCATAGGAGGGGGCAGATAACCACCTGTATCGACGTAGACACATTTCAGTATCTGCAACTATGCGATGAAGACTTACGCTGCGGTGGTTTGGTGGCCACTTACCGCCTCCAGCTACAGTGCCCTCGTAGCCGGGCACAGTGTTGAAGGCCGGGGGTGCCGTGGGAGGGGGATACATGGCTGACACAAAGAAGAGAACAGGAAACGGCAGTGAACACCTGATCATCAAGAATATCAAACATGCTTATTTTCCCAGTTAAGGGAGGTTTAATCAGGTTATTGAGTGTAAGACTTGTGAAGGTGGCACACATGTATACAAGATTTGAAGGCAAAAGCTTTTGTATGTAAAACGAGTTTGTGCCTCTTGTGGAGGTGATGTTCTTTTGTTGTAAATTACCTCTCAAAAATATGATGGGTGAGTTTGTTTCTAAAATAATCCTTTTCAAAAAGTTGGAAAAGCCAGTACGTGTAGTTTTTATTTATTTATTTTTTCCAGATGATTGGAGACACATCATTCTCACAAATACAGAGGAAGCGCGGATTGCCACATGCGGCCCCCCCAATCGATTACATGCGGCCCCCCACTTAATATCATGTTATGATGAAAACATGGACCCCGACCTCACCGTCTTTTAAACACAGTGTGTAGCTGAGGCACAGCTGCCAGCGAGGTGATAGAATATACGTTTGCTAGCAATGATTTTATAACAGTAATAATAAGACATTCAGTCATAATTAAGAATGGCATTGGACGAAACGGCTCCTGGCACAAATTTTAATTACCATTGTTGTCCACACTATTATATATGTAATTTAAAATGAATATCTGTTTAATTTTGCATCATAAATAGTATCATTAAGTATACGGTGGTGTGCAATATTGTGAACAGTTGTTTTATTTCCCACTTTTTGTTCTCTAGGCCCGGCCGTCTCTTGACCACAATAGATGCGCATTGGCCCCCAGGTCATTTGAGTTTGAGACCACTGATTTAAAGGTGACATAGAGTGGTCCTGTTGCACATATATGTTAGTTATGGAGGTCTACTTACATATATTAACTTGTTTTTATGGTCAAAAACCTCCTAGTTGCTGTGAACTAGCCGATAGAAATTCTCTTTTCTGACAGTGATTTTTCGCTGCGAGATTTCAGAGTGAACTTTCACCCCCAGAAGACAGAGTCTTGTGATTGGCCAGTACTATCCAGCACATCCGTTCTCAGAAGCGCAGCGCCCCCCTCTGGAATGGCGGATGCACTGCTCCTCATTATCAAAACATTGTTTTAACAGTGTTTAAAAATAGCTTCGTCATGACTCCCCGCCGCAGTCCCTTTTATAACTTTAAACCGGAGTCAGACCCAGAGTCAGAAGACACTGTCGCTCGTGAAAAACCTCCACAACGGACGTTATTCTTCTTCTGCGGTTCAATGTATGTAACCGGATGTGCCCGGACTACCGCCCGGAGGAGGACGATCGGTTGTTCAGGAGAACCGCTGCTTACGTAACTATTACAGGATTTTCAGTGATCTCGTTGAGCCCCGAGATTACAATAAACACAGCGTTCTCAGCAATGGCTGAACTGTTTGTTTCGAACCGTCAGGCTTCATAAACAAGGTAATGACGCAGATACACACCAAAAAAACAGCGATAATAGGAACTTCCGGTCTAGTTCCGCTTTAAAGAAAATAAAAATTAGGTTCTCATGAAACTCATGTTTGACATGTAATGTGTGTCATCAACCATCGGGGTCTACGACACCCACAACACCCACAAGAGAACAGGACGTCACATGTTCACACACTGCCATGGTGGCAGGAAAAAGCTTTTAGCAGAAGATGTACTGTACTTGCACTCATGAAATCCACTGAGATCAAGCAGTACATCGCAGAAGTTGAAGATCACACACTTTCCCGCATTGTTCTTAGGCGAATGCTTGCGAAATCAGAATAAAAGCACATAAAATAATTTTTAAAAATATACTAAAACTAGTAAGCGCTTGATTCTGTACCTGACGCAAAGTGAGCACTAAGCCGCATCTGTTGCCTGAGGGTTCCCATTGTCCTCAACTGTTTTCATATTCTGGGACACAACATCTATCCACTAGGGCTGAACAATTAATCGAAATTATATCAAAATCGCAATATTTGTTAAAGGCAAAATGTGTGTCAAAATATAATTTTAGATTCATTATTGTCTCGATCTATGCACATTTTATTCTACCGACTGAGGAGAACGTCTTTTGTTTCTGCAGAAATATCAGACACTAATCATTTGAAAACATGAAATTGAGAACATGTGAAAATTACCATATCACAATAAGATGTTTATTCAAAATCGCTCAGCCCTACTATCCACCATCTTAACTTTTTATGAACACAGATGATGATGAAGAGACATTCTGCCTGGTATATAGCTTCTTGCTAAAATGGCATTATTTTCAGCTACTGGAGCTCGACCACACAACCACACACCACTCACAGGTCAACTGCCTTTACCACAAATCTTGTACAACACGTATCGCCGCACAGGTGATGCATGCGGTTAAACATATATATCTAACGGCCGTGTGCATCTTATCCTCTGTCGAACCTCCTTGCAAAAGACCATTTGATTTCACCACCACAGAAAACTGGTGACATTAGGAAAGCGAGGCATACATCAAACTTCTCTATAAAAAAAAACATTTCAACAGGACTCAGGAGTCTGTGCTGCTGGAAATTCCCCAGCATTGTGACACTCCTCCCACAGGCCCCACAGCTACTGCAGCTGTTCCAGTAAGTCAGGTTTTTTGATGGTGGGCTCTGCTAATGTGAAACCAGAGACACCTAAACTATGACAGAGGCACGAGCTTAACTTACAGGGAACATAAAGGGAGAAGGATTTTGCTTTTGTGTTTCATTGTCAGGTCACAGAAACGCATTTTTAATATCACTGCTTTCATTTGAAAACCATGCTTTATTACATTTAGGTCACGCTGCTCGCTGAATTTTCTTTCATTTTATATAACTGAAACAACTCTGCTTCATCATAAATCACGGCGGACCGTGAAATCGGAACGGATGCAGTTCAAATATTTAACGTGATTCTTTTCGGCGATTGAAATGTCATCACCACAAACACATGAAGTCCACCAATTACGTGCTTGCCACTGCTGCCACCTTGTGGTAACAAATGCCCCTGTCATGGAAAATAACATGTCAACATACTTATCCTTTAGGTCGTCATTGGAGTAGAAATAATCACTGTGACGCTCTTATTTAATCCACTAAGTCGTGAAATTAGCATTACAACCATCGGAATTCGTGCCCAACCTGACTTTATAATCCATCTCATCATGGATCCACTACATGGCCTGAAACTGTAATGATTCTCAACCCTCTCACCAATCTGCTTTACCTCTGTCAGAGACAACCTGGTCTTCATCCATAAACCTGTCATATAAGAGATAATAAGAGACACTGTCCAATGTCTAACAAACTTCAACTTCAGTCACAAACATGTTGCTAAATGGTTCACCTTCTATCCCGTCCGTGTGTGTGTGTGTGTGAGTGTGCTGAATAAAATGCGGATGTTTGTACGCAGCTCAGTCTGTAACTGGGAAACATGTTGTTTTGCTCAGAGCCACACACACACCAGTACTCTACTTAATCAGCAACAGTGGCCATTTGTGCTTGTGTTATTTGGACTGCTGCGGAACTCTAAATGCTATGGAAGGAAAAAGTATGTTTAATATTATTTGGTGCATCTTGATTCTGCTCTGAGAAAAACCATGGCAGAGAAGGAACAAATGTGGGCTGCAGTGACGGATCGATTACTCAACGAATCGCCAACTATTTTTTTCTTCTATTTCTTAAAAATGAATCACACAATTTTCCTCGTCAAATGTGAATATTTTCAGGTTTTAGTATTTCATATAACAAAGATATGAACTGACAAAAACACAACATTAGAGGTTGTCCGACACGGAGCAGACAAGTAACTGATTAATCGATAATGAAAATAACCGTATAGTAGTTGCAGCCCTAGTTCAAGTATGATTCACCTTTAGGTACAAAGCACACACGTCCTGTCTCAGTGAATCCCTTTTACAAACAGTGCTACGACGTTGAAGACACTGGACCTTTTACCTCTGCTGAGGAGGCTATGATTCTATCTACATTTAAAAAGTCAATAAGTTATTTGACGATGTGGTGATGCGTATATGAATTCCTGATTCAATATTTGTTTGCTGTCAATTAGGGGTGGGAATCACATGATAAGACACGATACGTGGTTCACGATACCAATAATGTCGCGATACAGCGATTCTGTGACAATCGATATATTGCAAGACAATCATACAGCGATACATCACCAAGTGCAGGATTTCTCTATTCATTCACAACCTAGGGAACAAAGTGCATAAAGTCTATGTATTGAACGTGGATGGAGCATCGCTTAACGTAGCTTCCTCCACCATTATCCTGCTGGATTAGGGTTAGGGTAACCAGGTAACCTCTGCCCAAGTTTCCCTCATTCATTTGAGCAGCGCCGCCGCGAGGAGACATGAAGTAGCAAAGTTCCGGCGATTGAAACTAGCAGGTTTACTTTAGAATGCATCAGATTGTTTCTAAAAATATCAATATTGGCCATGATTATCGCATAGTAT
Organism: Microchirus variegatus; assembly: GCF_963457635.1. Lineage (NCBI taxonomy): Eukaryota > Metazoa > Chordata > Actinopteri > Pleuronectiformes > Soleidae > Microchirus > Microchirus variegatus. The sequence goes on along the minus strand of NC_139808.1, from coordinate 7,995,346 downwards.
GAGGAAGGAGGACAATAAATCACCAAACCGATAATTTGACCCACACCTTTTCTGTACTTAAAGGCACCATATGTAAGAATGTGGCCAAAAACAGTTACTACACTCAAATTCAAAATACCGAAGTCTTTTAACTTTCGTTTTCTCCGCCATTGTAGCTCAGACGTATCAGGCAACCCGTCGTTGCTTGGCAGCAGAGACTCTACTGACTGGCAATGATTGGTAGACAGTGGTAGGTGGCGCCACATGCCAAAACATAATTTCAAAACATAAACAACTGTTGTTGTTGGTGAGTTCAGTTTGTTATATGGACATTATTCCTGAGTCTCTGGGACATATTAGGAGGATTTTATGGCCAGTTGCTTTAGATTTATTACACAATGCACCTTCAACCTGTTAAAACTATGAGAAGGACTGAAAATCCAGATTTGACATCTGTGCTAGGATCAATCTCATAGGCTTAGACTGATTAGAGGCTTACTCAGCATGGCCTGAACCCATTTGGCAAAGGTTTAAACGTAACAGTCTTTTTTGTTGACTGCCAGTTTAGCAAATGCTACTTAGCATCTTCTGTCACGACCACTGGATCTGACGTGTCTCTTTAGACCAGGGGCTATTCAACTAAAATTTCCAGAGGGCCAGGGTCAACCCCTGTGCTACTATTTTGTGTTGCATTTACAGTAAACGGATACAAATAGCTACAAAATGTTTTCAATTACTTAGCACTTAGCTATTGAAATAGCTGCTAGTTTTGTGCTAAAAAGTTAAGTAACAAAACCACCAACATTCAGGTACAATACAATTTGCGTATTGTGTAAAAAGGTTACAGTTACAGTACCACCAACATTCGGGTATAACGGTCACAATTGGCTCTTACAAAATTAGAGGTAACAAATATAAACAACATTGAGGTGCAATGGCCACAATGGGCTATTTTTGCAGAAATATAAGTAACAGTACCAATAATATTCAGGTACAACTGCTACAGTTGGCTCTTCGTGCAAAATATTCTGGTACATACATAAGCTGCCTACAATTACAGCTGTACTAGTATTTGCCAAAAAGGGACACAAAGTATCACAAAGTGTCGCGAAGTGTGGCAAAGTGCCAGAAATAGGCGAAGCTACGGTTTAATTGGCTTTTTAATAATACATTCGGGCCAGTCCATATCACTTGAAGGGCCTGATCTGGCCCCCGGGCCTTAAGTTGAATAGCCTTGCTTTAGACTCTCTTTTTTTAAAATACAGTTCGAGGTCAAGTCACAGTTTTCCGTTAGTCTCTGCCCCGTGTGAAAAGCACTTAGCGAGCAGACTGTTAAAACTCAAAATGGTAGAACGTATCATGATGATAAAAACTTCTTGTCGAAGCCACGTTTAACGTCCAGCACAGACTGTCACTCTGTTCCATTGTCTGGATCGTTGGTCTACGATGCACACAGAAGGTATGGAGATTATCGATGTTTAACCAAGCACTCGGGGTCTTATGTGTGAGACCACACCCATAATGGATTACGGCCCTCAAGCCTAATCAGAGAATCTCAGCATCTCAGATGGGAGCAGTCTCTTCCATCCCACTCCTCCTTTAATGGTACATTCTGTTCTCTTAATACAAGGATGAAACACAGGATATAAACAAGGTGCAGCGAGAAGACGATGTAAGGAAAAAGGACAGAAGGAGGTAGAGTAGAGTTGAAGACATCATGGTGAGGAGGAAGGTGAGAAGATGTGGAGAAGGTAGAAAGGAGGGGAACAGACAGAGGAGGGGGGGGGGGGATCAGTCAAGGTCAATCTAACATATGGCATCAGAATGAATAGAAAATGTATGAATAAACATACGCGTCTATTTTAAAGGGCTTCATTAAGGATATTTGGATTCCAGGTGAATTAACACTGTAACTCTGCTCCTTAGACCTCGCCCACCACACCAAACCAAACCAAACCAGATCACACCTCAATTAAAAAAGCTCGCTGCTGCAGTTAAAAGTAGAGCAAAGGGTGACACTGAGAAGTTAAAACACATGTAAATCGTGTTGATATAAGATAAAAGCGAGCAGACTTGGTGATTGTATCGTGCAGAGTCACGTAAAGCCGGCGCCCTGCGGCAAGTAGTAGTAGTTTTGTTGTTCTTGTTGTTTGTTGTGGTCACTTTGTTGACCTGTGTATGTACATATATATGTTTGTGTCCCGTGTTAAATGTGGTCTCTTACCTGCGCTGTTCATCCTGCTGCTGGTTTTGGATCAGACCAAGCTCGGTGTGTAGACCACACGCTCCGTTATACAACGCTAAAAAAGTGTCACCTCAGCCGCAGTGGAGGCCACGACTTCCTGGCAAACCTTCAAAATAAAAGTCGAGCTGACAAACGATCCGAAGTGGAGCAGCCAACAAAAACAGTCAAATAATCAAAAGCCTTGACTATTGGTGACATATTCTTACAGCAGCAAAGACAGTAATACGCGTAATAAAAAATGCATTTTCACATCTATGAGTGTACAAAGTAGACAAATATTTACTAATGTAAAAATATTTACAATATTACTATACAGAGAATACGCAAACTCTATGCAGAAACAGTCTATATGAGATACTGCACTTTGTAAATTACACTAGTGATATTGTACATTATTGTAATTAAGTGGCACAGAGAGCAGTGTTTGCTGTACAGTCTTACAGCAGCAGGGAGGAATGAACTTGTGATACAGCTGTGAGTCAGACATATTAAGATGCTTCCTATCATGGGGATGTTTTCTATCATCTGTGTATTGTTTATACTGTATATATCTTTCTATATTGTACTTGTTTTTGGAAATGCATGTTTATTATTTATTGCTCCCCGCACTGAACAATTAATCAAAATGTCCGTTCCCTCTAATTCCCAGCCCGATACTCAAAAAGTCTTCCCTGACCCTATCTTTAGAGAGCACCATGTCAGGTTTTCATGATGTCATTTCCTGTTATGTTATTGTTCTCTTAGTTGAACAATGAACCCATTCAAAAACAGTGCTCTCGGTGTAGCCTGCAGGCCAACCCATTCATGATTATACTTACATTCAGCAACAGTTTAAGTAGTGTCAGGCTCTTATTTTGAAGGATGGTGTGTTTTTGTGCAGCAGCTTGATGCTTTGTACTTGTGCAGGAATGTCGGCCTGGCTCCATCTTGGTTCCATTAATGATCAAGAAAGAAGAAAAGTATACAAAACAACAAATCTGAGACAATTGTCTTCATGACCTTCAGTTTTTCTTTGAATCCTACTCACCAACACAGAACTGTTTTCATTTTCATGTAACCTCTTTTGAACCCATTATTACATCAAAAGTATAATTATAAAATGTTGCAACGATTGCGTGTCTAAACAATCGTTTCCATGATGTAACGCCGTGGTAATTGTCTTTTCTCAGGCCTTTAAAAATTACCCACAATCCTGCTGCAGCACTTCAAACAAAAACAACAAAACCGCTCGTATTACACCAGGTCCTCAGATTTCTGCTGTGCCTCCCATCACCTTATAGAACATGACATGTGCTTTTTGTGATTTGGATCAGAGGAAGCATTCAGGACTAAGTGTGTTTAGTGCTGTTCACATGTGATCAGGCAGCGATTGGATCACTAAGGAACAAGGTCTAAGATGATGTTACATGTCTCTATAGTATATGACACCACGGTTTTAGGGCCTACAGTATGTGCATAAGTGAAACTAAATCACTTCATATTAACAGAAATGACCTAAATTCTGCAACACTGTGACTTGTAAGATACTGTTTTGTTATTTGCATATACATGCTATGACACTGATTGCTATCTACCAGTCACTTCTTCCTGCCTGTATACGTTTATTGGCAGCACTCGCTGCCTTGTTCTCACTGAGCTATGGATTCTATGATGAGTAGTTCTTAAAATGTCAGAGTGTTCCTTAAACATCAGAGGAACATGCCTGAGTCTGTTCCCCGCCTGTTGAACATGTCTGGGCAGTTTGTGAGTCTTGAAGGTAAATATTTCTCAGGTCAACAGGAAGCAGGGGCTGATCCCGAGGATCCTGGCAGCTGACGCAATAACAGGTATCATGAGGACGTTCATGTGTAGCTGTGGTGGATTTGAAGTCAAACTTGAAAACTGAGTAACGTCCCATCTGTCTGGGCGTCAAGGCAAAGCAGAGTGATTTGTGTTTTAAATGATTTCATAGAATCGATGGTGCATTAATCCATCACTACGTTCTGGAAAGGCACAGCTGTCTTTAGTGTTTGTCAAGTGTTTCCTTCAAATGCAAAGGTCTTTCTGCTTTTGTTGATATATCCAACCAGCTTCTACTTGTTGCTCCTTATAGCTGTGAAAGTGACACAGAAGCAATTGGTTACATTTGAAGATTGAATGTTTTGCAGCCATTAACAATAGTAATAATAATAATATGTAATTTCAAATCCCCAATTCTTTATGTTCACGACCAAGACAATAAATTGTGTCCGAGTCTGAGATCAGACCAGGACCAGGGCTGCACAATTAACTGGCAATATAATCTAAAATCAGATTACGGCTGAGTACAGTAGCTAAACCGAAAGAAATTACATCTGATCAAGATTACACGTGCGGTAAAACAGCAATGTGCCGTGCGACAGGAACTTACTGAAAATTAATAATCTGTACGAATCACGGTGATTTATGAGAAATAATCTCAGGATAGTTCTTGACAGCTTCAATCAAGATCTTCAAAATAAAGTAGTCTCATGATTACGACAACACTAATTTACACCCATGCACCACAGAATAAACGCAAATATAGCTGGATTAACTCCTTAATGATGAGACGACAGGTCCTCTTAATCCCCTGTTTGATCCAGACATGATACAGAACATTCAGGTATATCACAAATAAACGTGTGACACTTTCAACCCCAGCGCTAGTTAAGATACAGTAGACGTGGAAGTTCTGAGGCTGAGATGAGATGGTGTTCTTTAGGGATTAACTCAATCTGGTGTCGGTGCATTTACATACTTACATGTTGAATGCTCGGTCAGAGACTTGGGTCACATAGGCTCAGGGGTCTCTCCTTCATCAAGAGCAGACAGCTTTTAAATTTAAATTTGCTAATATAAAACACACATGAAACACATCTGTACACATCTGGCTCAGTGATAATCCATTTTGATAATCCATTTGGACAAACTGTTTTCTGTTTTAGGGCATGGTCATAAAAAAAAAGTGTATTTGAAAGCATTATTTAGGTCCTTCTGTGTAATAAATGCTGAGCACTCAATATCTACCTGTTGAGTGTGGAACTTCTGTATGTTAGAGCATACAACCAACAGGGGGCGCCAAAACTCTCTCTTGCTCTCTCACACGTACACACACGCACGCACGCACACACACGCGCGCGCACACGCACACACCGTAGTCAGTTTACATTCCTGTAGTTGTCGGTAGTGTCATGTGTTTGAGTGTGTGAATAAAGAGGGAGAGTTACAGTTTGAAAACTGAACCAGAGACTGTACAGTTTAAACAAACATGAGGGGGCGGTGATAGCGTGCTCTCTTCCCTCCTCCGTGCGTGTGTAAATCAAACGCACCCCAGTGTTTGAAATACAGTACCTTTCAGAGTAATGTTCGTGTCAGTGAAGATGAGCTCACACATGCAGATACAGCTTTTTACACGATGACGTCACTGTGAGAGGAGGAGGGGGAAAGAGAGGTCACTGTTGTTTACTGTGTCTAAAGTCAGTTCATAAGTTACTCGGTTACTAGTCATGTACTTTTTAAAGTCATTTTTTAAAATATGTAATTTGTATGTTTTTTTTTTTTTTTTTTAAGTATAGTGTACTTAACTACATTTTAAATCACATCCGTTACTGTAACTTTGGCAGTGAATGATGAGAACAGGTGTATGTGTGACCTTTGACCCATGTGGACTGATACATTATATTATGAGTGTTTACATATTTTATTTTGTCGGCACTTTAATTTGTAAAAGGTTTGTCTTTAATTAAAAACAATTATAATGTGAGATTAGTGTCCCCTTGTCCTTTTTGCACGACACAAGAACATTTTAAACAAGCTACCTTTTTTTTTTTTGAGTACATCTTTAGACCAGTACTTAGTGTGCTTGCTGAACTGTTTGTTAAGAAATTTCAGTTTAAGTTTTCTTATTCCTGTCAGCCAGATTTTTGGTTTTACTCCTTGACCTTTTGAGATATCTCCAACAGTCCAACTCTGGAACGTCTGGCCGGAACCGGTGTAGTGTGGAAATTGAAGATAGTGTTACTGACCCTTGTCGTTCTTCCGCCCCTATTGGATTGAATAGAAAGCGAAACTAAACTTTCACAGGTCACATATTTTGTCCGTTCTTCACGAAACTTGACGTACATGATCCTTGGACCAAGCCTCACAAAAGTTACCAGAAGGACTTTTGATTTTTGGAAGCATTTGCCCGTCACAGCCAGATGAACCAGTAAGTTAGCTCATATATCAGGAACGCTTTCACATATCGAAACCAAACTTTGTACACAAACTCGGGACTCCAATATGAGGAAGCACAAGATCTGCAAAAAAAAAAAAGAATTAAAATTTTATGGATATTTCACAGACTTATTTACATGACCACACCCAGGTAACTGTACACCTTCGTCACTGCCCCTACACTAGTGTAGCTCTGCCTTGCCACGCATCATCGGGCTCGCATTAAAAATCTTAAAATCGTATCAAAACAGTGGTACTCTTTCCACCTCTGGTCCATGGGATTTCATTTCTCGTCTGAAAAACCGTGCAATATAATTTGCAGCCTTGCACAGACACAAACTCAGGCGTTTGTGTCTGCGTGTCTCCAGGGTTTCGACAGCGGGACACGGCACGATGAAACCTCTGGTGCTAATAAGTCACACTATAGCCTCCCAGCAGAGTGAGGTTTCATCTAGAGTAATTAAAAAAAAAGACAAGAAAGGCAGGAGGAAGATGTAACTATGTCATTATCTACTGCAAAGAATCTGATGAAAAGCTGATGTTTTTGATCATTACAGCTGAAGTCACAGCTCTGAGCCTCTGGTCCTCCTCTGCCGAGAGGATGTTTACACATCTCTGTGTGTGTGTGTGTGTGTGTGAGTGTGTCATCCGGGTTGAGCAGTCATGCATTCTTTCCATTACCCTCATCAAATCAATGTTCAACACTCCTCGATCTACCTTGATCGATAAATACATATTTGGTCACAGAGGAGTGGGGGCTTGCGCAGAATTAAACTTCTGTATTTCAACTTCACATTGGCTAGATGTTCAATTCTTATAAAGATGAAGGAAAAACACCACTGGTTCGCTGTCGTCACTATGCTCAACATCTTCTTGATAAAAAATGATATACAATTAGAGACAGACCAGATCTGTGTCCTCCTTGAGACAAATAATAACAACATTTATCACCATTATCAGGCCAGCATTCGTAAATGACGTCCTCTTTCTACAAAACCAAATCCACAGTAGTTTCAGTTGTACTTTCGTTCCAATCAGCATTTAATAGTACACTAATATTTACTCTCGCAGCCAGTGAGGCTGTGTTTGTCTTTCAGTACACGACTGTATGTAGCCTGAGAGGCTAAAAATCTCCTCTGCACAGACACTATCCCATCCATCAGCCAAACATCCAGCCTGGTTTTTGTCAACTACACAGCGGTATCGGCATGCTACTGCGTCGTCACGGCAACTGCCGACCAAACAGCCTCAGACTTCACTTCAAGTTTGGCTCGCGGCGAACAAGTCACCGCGGCAACAATAAACATCCAGGAGGCCTGCGGTTGATACGACGACCTGAGAGTGTTTATGTGAAGTGGATCACAGAGGTTTGGTCTTTGCCGCTCCTGCAGACAGGAAATTACAACTGGATGAAATTTAGGTAACATAAAATCCAACAAATAAAAAAAAAACAAAAAAAACAGATAAAGTGAGCACAAAGGAGCTGGGTAAACCACATGGATACAACCAACAACAACAACAACAACAACAGACACAATAAAATGAAAGTTAAATGACAAAGCATGATAAATTTGATGATGATAACATTTCCCTCTGAAATTCTTAGTAACTTTTTTAAAGGTCCTGGATGTGCCATTAATACGAAATCCTAGCCGTGTCTCAATTCAGGGGCTGCAACCTTTAGAGGATGTGGTCTTATCCTTGGAGGCTGAACCAAATGACAAGGTCTGGTCTATAAGGGTACTGACCTCTGATGTTACCACTGTAACAGAGCTTCAGTTGGACATGGCACAGATAAACAGCCTTATATTTAAAGTGTGTTGGTTGGATATTGTGTCGTTGGCCACATCATTTCACAGCTTGATCCCTCATTTTTTTTATTTTGTATTAGTGTTAGGTTACTACTGTTTCTAATAACGTAGTGAGATGTTGGATCTTGTATGAGCGGTGAAACATATTCAACTTAACTCAAGCAAGTCCAGTCGCCTGAAGTAGTAAGAGAAGACATGCAAATGTTAGCTGTTTACGTTTGAGAAAATAAACAGAACACGTTTCCCTTCCACACGTTTGCCTTTGTTATTGCAGATCCGTAAACACTGCGCTCTTCCCTATGACGGTTTCTTGGCTATAATTGGTCAATTATTAAGGGAGAATATTAAAAAAAATTCCATCAACAGTATATCGTGAAAACATTATTTTGATGTGACCTTTCTTGAAGACTTTATTTAAACAGTAAAAACGTAAGGAGAGAATCGCTAAAGGGCATTCAATTCCATCAAGGAGAATCAAACAAGCACATATTCTGATCACTCATCTAATTATTAACCATACAGTGATGATCCTGCACGGTTGTCTCTTATCTTGATGTCACCTGGAGGAAAAGTTAGAAAAATGTTTAGACCAAATGGTCAAACGGGAATATCGGTGGCTCTAATCACAGTGAGAAAGTTAATATGTGCCGACTCTATCCATCGCTCATCGTTTGAGTATTTACCACAGCCACAATCGTCTGGTTCACTTTTAGCTGAAGAGCTCGGTTGCATCGTCTCTACTGCCAGGTATCAATCAAACCAACCAAATCAGACACGTTGAACTCTAAGTTAGTATCGAGCCGTGACACTCAAATGTCCACAAAATCACCAAGTCCATGATATCACAACCAGTGACTCCAAACAAGTCCAGGACAAAACGAGTCCATTGTCTTCAGAGGACGGCCAGGTCGTGACAGCTCTTGGATCGCACCTTGACCGCCATGCGCTGGTTGTTGCGTGCCACCAGTCGGTCCAGGAATCGCCGAGCCTTCTGGGTAAGGCTCTCTTTACGCTTGTAGGTGGAGCGTCGCCGCAGAACAGCCTCACCACCGTCCTGACGGAGGCGGATCTGTCGGACCACACCTTCAAAGAGCTCTGTCACATTGTGTTGCAGCGGCGCCGATGTTTCGATGAACTTACAGTCAAACACCACCGCACATGCTCGGCCCTCTGAGGAAAGAGGACACAGAAAGACAACTATTTCATAAGTATATAGTATAATCTCCCTATAGGCTGTTTGTTTCTAGTTGTGTGACTGACCTCAAAAAGTGAAGATATCTCTTAAAGGTAATATATGAAAGAAATGTATCCACCATCAACCACCATCATCACCCACCATCAACCACCAACACCCACCATCAACCACCATCAACCACCGACACCCACCATCAACCACCAACCCTCCACCATCAACCACCATCATCACCCACCATCAACCCACCACCATCAACCCACCACCATCACCTACCATCACCCAACATCACCGACCATCAACCACCAACACCCACCATCAACCACCACCATCACCACTATCACCCACCATCAACCACCATTATCCACCATCACCCACCATCAACCACAATCACCTACCATCACCCACCGTCACCACCACCCACTATCACCCAATATCTTCACCCACCACTATCACCCTCAATCAACCACCACCATCACCACTATCACCCACCATCAACCACAATCACCCACCGTCACCACCACCCACTATCACCCAATCACGTCACCCACCACCACCCACCATCAACCACCATCACCACATCAATCACCATCACCACCACCCACCACCATCACCCACCACCATCACCATCAACCACCACATTCACCATCACCACCCACTATCTTCACTCACAATCACCACTATCTTCAACCACCATCACCATCACTACCATCACCCACTATCACAATCATCACCCACCACCATCACACACAGAGTGAGCTGCTATACGTCAGAACATTTCCAAATGTAAAACCCCTGTCACCTTTGACTGACCTTCTATAGCGACTTCTCTGGAGCGCACCAGGTCGCTCTTGTTGCCCACAAGAATGATGGGAATGTTCTCGGCCTGACGGATGCGTCGCAGTGTGATGCGGAGTTCAGCGGCGGACTCAAAGGTGGAGCGGTCCGTGACGGAGTAGACGATGACATAAGCATTTCCCACTTTCAAACAGTCGTCCTGAGAGGACCTGGCCTCCTCTCCCTCCTTACAGGTAGAGAGACACAGACACAGCAGGAAGTAGAGAGAGAGACAGAGAGATTAATACATGAATTACAGTTTGTAACATTTAAGTGGGTTTATTGGCAGATATTTAATGCACAATGGTCACAAACCTATGTCTCGTCACATGTAGGTGATTCAATGTTTTCCACATGTCAGAATGGATTCTCTCCATATACTTAGTCCACTGACATGAAGATTGGCCATTAGGTCATCTGAAATCTAAATTAACCTCAGGTGTGAATGTGAGTGCAGATAATTCTTCGTCTCCGTATTCCGGCACATTGATAGACTTGGCAACGTGTCAAGGATAAACCTCCCGCCTTTTGCCCTATGTCAAGTGGGACTGGCTCCAGCTCTCCTTGTGACCCTCAACAGGATCAAGTGGCAGGAGATGCATGGGCGTTTGTTTGTGTAAGTGGATAATGGCTTTAAAATAAACAGTTTGGTTTTCATTGCCCTTGAAAAAGTCTTTTACATGTACTTAAGACAAGAGGTTTTGCTTTTACGGAGGCCACTATGTGGCACTGTCATGACAAACCAGCATTTTAGCATTTTAAATCAGAAGCTTATACCTTGCATAGATCCCTGAGGTGCTTGGAGAAGGACGAGTGAGCAGAGGAATTCCCCCTTTTTGGTTTATTCTGCAGTGTTACCATGAGATGACACTTATTCTCACACACTGAACCTTTAAAGGTAGGGTGGGAGATAATTTTCTGGGGCATTTTTTTTTACTGAATTGCTTAAAAGTCACAAAAATGAGACATGTCAGTTAGCTGTGAAACGGGCAGGTGTGTAAAAAACAACATCCAATCATACTGAACGGCCCCGAACAAATTAATTGGATTATGATGCATCATCTTATACCCCTGTTCATGCACTAATTGCGCATGCTCAGCATACAACGCCAGAGCTTGTGCTAGCTTGCTAAATCCAACGAGACAGTTGCAGCAGCGTTATAACAGAAAAGGTGTATGTATATGTATAACAGGTATTGGTCGCAAATGAAAAAGACGTTTTTTGGGAAAGCTACTGCTACTGCTGATCCAAGACCAAAGTGAACATCGGTGCTGCGCTTGAACGACAACTGCAAAGTGATGCCATGGTGGCTCTGTTTCTACTGGACCAGTTGGTTAACTTCATTGTTTTTGTGAACTTTGTGGGTTTTTCATCATCACGTTGTCATTTGGACTCATATCCAAAAAAGTTAGCATGATCGTAACGAAAGTTACCGATGCTGCAGAGTGCTCGTGAATCCGTGTTTGTTGCGCGTTCCTTTGCTCTGGAGGTGTAGATTCAGATGGAAGTCTGAGGAAAGGGGCTACATTTTGAATTCAAAATGTAGCTTGTTTATCCTGGATCTCCCACCCTACCTTTAAGTATTTACTGTATTTAGAACTGGACATTGAACGGACTTCAGCTCCAAAACATACTGGAAAATGTATTCCCTCCAATGTTTGCTGGATCTAAAAAGGACCATTTTTCTCAAATCTCAGACTGAGAAAACCAGAAAGTCGGACTGAAATTTTACATCTTGAAACTGAACTAAAAATGATCTGAGTTAACAAAGTGCACAGCTATATATAACAATTAAAACAATTAAAACAAAGGTCTGACAGCAGCGTCAGTGGATCTGTGGCTGCATCATGTCAGCAAATCCATTATATCACAGGGGAACGGCGACATGAGGCATTCGCCTTGCTCACACTCAACTGGGAAATAAACCTCTGCATGTTTTTTGGCATTGACTAATTCGTGTCTGGAACGAGAAGTGAAAACTGTCAGATACTGAAAGTGTTTGCCTCAGTGAGCAGGAGCAGTCCATTAATCCCAGCCAACAATGAAACAACATTACTTTGTCAGTGTTCCTGTTTACATTTTCATCCAGGGAAGTGTTCTGAACTCAGAGCTTTTGTTACGTGAAGACTTCTGGCTAACGTTCCACAATAAAAGCCTCTAAGACATCGAGAGCAACAAGAATGAGCATTCACATGCTGATATTGTGATATTTTAAAAGAAAATTCAAAGTTTTTGATTATACACTGTACCAGTTTGTCATTCTCCCACGTGTCCATGACAACCAACGTGGTTTCTTCTCCGTCTACAGTCAGTGTCCGCTCATATGCGTCCTCTGTAACAAAAAAAACATCAACAAAAACAATAAACAGAAGAAATGAACTCCTGGAAGAGGCTGTACAGGATTTTTGAAATGTGGCTGTATGACACTGACACATGGTAGCACTGACTGTGCCGTGTGATCTCCTGCACTGAGAACCTCTCTGAGACACAGATACTTACTCTCAGTGGAAACATGGGTGCCTGTGGGGAGAAAAAAAAAAAAAGAAAGTAAAAACAGGGTTCAACCGACCACAAAAGCCTCACTGAATAAAAGGAAAGCCCACTTTATTTTCTCTCACTCTCCCACATCGAAGTCCATAGAGAAAACCAATGATTTTAGCACACAGGGTTCACAGGAGCTGTCGAGCTACTGCTGTCTTGTTTAGTACGTTTGTGTCATTGTTTGAATCCAAACAAACTTGGCTAACATATTCTTAAAGGGGACATATTTTATTTCTCCAAGTTAACCTAGTTCCCTGGTGTCCTAATGAACATGTCTGTGACATGCTTTGGTTTAAAATAAAATAAGGATGAAGCACCACAGCAGTTCAATCACTCTGCCAAAACAGCCCTGTTCAGAACGCTCGGTTTAGTAGTATCTCTTTAGGTCCACCTTAAAAAAAAAGTAAAACGAAACTTAAAGGGGAAATAAGTAGTTTATAGCGCTATCTAGAGGAGAGGCTGAACAAAGACCTGCTGCTCTGCTCACCCCCTCCCTTCCCTGAGCGCTACGGTATCCGCAGCTGGTCAAATGTCGTCCTCGTCGTCTTTCTCCGTGTCAGCAGATGAGGTTCGTGAGGTGAGGGAGAGGGCGAGCTACCGCGGCCGTAGCAGACGAAGCGGAGAGAGAGAGGAGGCGGGACTTCCGCTACAAGTAAAGAGATGCTTGTTTTGTTCTCTCGCGTTTGTCCTTACAGGCTCCGGTAGAAACATGGCGTCTCGCTGCTAACAGTGGCTATGCAACCGCGGTCCGCGGTCATGTTATTTTAAATGACTTTTTGAAACACTACGAAAATGAAACAAAAACTATTATACAGCGACTAGACAATGCAGGAGCACATCATATGTATAAAAAAGTGGATTTTGGGTTATATAAACCCATAAATACTACATATTGTACCTTTAAGGGACAGGAAATGACATCTGCCACAGAGGCTACTGGGAGCTAACAGCAGTTAGCATTTGGAAAAGTTATAATTTTCAGGCACTAGCAGGCACATTGCCGTCATATATAACATGTATCCACTGGACAGATAAATCCTCTGAGGCTGGAAGTTTGTGTAGAACTCTGTGCTGCACTGTGGAGCCAAGAATAGAAGTAGGAGTTCTGGTTTTCGGATACCCTCGTAAGCACTCTTGCATGTTTTATGGACAAAGCGGAGCTCCTCCAGACAACAATTCCAGGAATTTAGTGCATTGTGAGGTCCCAATGAGTGCATCTCCTGTACAAAAACACACTTTGTCGACTGATCGGGCCTCCAGAGTCCCTAATATAAGGTTTTAAATTATTAAAATTGAAAATTGATTTTGCATAATATGTCCCCTTTAAGATACCGCAGGCATATATTTTATGATGTGAGCCTATTGTTTAGTGGCTAAAAGTGTTTTTCCATGTGTCCTTGCTGTTGTCTTTGAGAGCGAGCCTGCATGTGTCAGGGGCCACAGTTCCTCATACAACCACACTTCAAATAACCTGTCTCAGTTTTTACGCGGTTTACCCATGTATATTGCATGATTTACATCCCAAACTATTGTGTCATATTGTGTGGTTGAAAACAAGAAAAGGACCAAGAACAACTTGTGACGAAGCACTTTGTCTGTGGTTCAAAAACAAACGGGAAACAACAATGAAAACTCTGTTTACAACTGAAAGTGACCAGTAGCATCAAAGACACAGGACACACACACACACACACACATACACACAATGCAGAAGCAGAGAGTGTGACCCATCAACCTGAAAACTAAGAGCAGTCAGACTCTGTCCTCTCACAACAGATCAGACTCTTACTGGATCGATACAGACTGTCAATCATGGCCTCAGGCCAATCGTCACGTGACATGGGAGCTGATCGGTGATGTCGGGACAGTCAAGGTTGTGATGTGAAAACAAAGTCAGAGACAGAAACTGAGCTCTGGGTGAAAACTCCTGAGTACGAGAGTAAAAGTCAGGGCAATAAAACGTGTGGACATTAGAGACACTTCAAGGAGAAGTCACAGCTACGAGCACATGACAAGTTAAATGGTCTTAATGTGGAAAAACTTTTGGTTTGAATGATTATTCAGGTTAGAGTCTTTATACTATTATCAATCTGTCTAACTTTTTCCAAGAATGAGAAAAGTTTTGTTTCCAAAAAATGTCAAACTTTTCCCTCTAAAACATCCTGACATCTGTCACGTTGATCACCTGCCACTTTCAACAGCTTTAGTGAGAGTAAAACCTTGGTTAGAGAGCGCTAATATTAGCCCCCATATGCTAACAGACAAAGCAGCAAAAAGCGTGGATATCTCTGCTGTTTTTAAATTTAACTGGACAAGAGGATTGACCTGGCGTTGACCTGCTTCTGTTTACAGCTGTTCTCTTCAAAATATGACATTCATCGTCACTCTTTTGCATGAGTGCATCATCATTTCCTGTGGAAAGTTGGACCTGGTTGGGCCCTGTCAACAGCACTGAGAGGAACGTACAGTATGCTGTGGTGTGTGTGGTTGTATTTGAGCGCCCTGCTGATCTGCTGTACCCAGAACCAGCATAAGACAGGCAGACGCGCTCTCACGCCATATGTGTACATGCACAGTTTAATGTCCATAGTCTGACTATGACAGGGCAATCGGACAACTTGCAGAGTCTGAGTATACATGCGGAGGAGAAAATGTATTTATTGGACTTGTATGTCAGACTCCACTTCCGTAGGTTGCTGTATTTACAAGCTAGTGTGTATTGAACTGGACGATGAATCGCATTATCCAGGTATGTTAGTCCGACTAAGACTAGTTCTATTTTAGTCGGACTAACATGTTTACATGACAATAAGAAAACTGAATTATTGTCTTAGTCTGACTTAATCAGCCTGATATCAGACACAATAGATTCATCTGATAAAATCTCCCTATGTCTACAATATTTCAATAATATATATTGAATTATATTTTCAATAGGTTTTTCAAATGGAAAAAATAGTTTTGTGACACTTTGGTGCAGGAAAGTGAGTGGTTGAAATACATACATGTTATTAGGTGAGACTTAAAGGTGCCATATGTAAGAATGTGGCCAAAAACAGTTACTACATTCAAATTAAATATACCAAGGTCTTTTAGGTTTCGTTTTCTGATGTAACTGGCAACCCGTGGTTGCTCAGCAGCTGAGACTCTACTGACTGCAATGATTGGTAGACGGCGGTAGGGTTAGCCTATCCCTAACCCATAAAAATGATTTTCAGTCTGCAAAAAAAAAATTTTATGCAAATATTTTGTCTGTACTGTTGTTGTTGGTGAGTTCAGTTTGTTATATGAACATTATTCCTGAGTCTCTGTGACATATTAGGAGGATTTTATGGCCAGTTGCTTCAGATTTATTACATAATGCACCTTTAAGTATCTAAAATCATGGTGGGTGTCTAATAATCAAAGGACAAAAACCTGAAGTCCCACCTCCACTTTGTTCATCTTTGTCCGTGATCCCAGCAAAGATTCCTGCCAGGCTGGTCTTTCCGACACCGTGGTCCCCGAGCAACACGACTCTGTAAACGCAGTCCGAGTCGCTCTGTGAGTCGTCCTCCGAGTCCGAGCTCCAGTGGGCCCGGTAGTGGAGGGACTTGTCTCCAGGGTGGTAGGACGCCGACTGTACAAGAGGAGGGTGGCTGGGCTGCCGAGGGTCTCGAGTCAGAGACGGGTGCTGAGAGAACCGGCCGGCATGAATGGGCGTGCTGCCTCGTCTCCTCAGCGGCTCTTTCTCTCTCTGAGTGTTGAGGGTCATGTTGACACCACAGGTCAGGACATCAGGGCGTTAGGATGGGATGGACGTCCTGAGGACGGAGACAAGGACGATTCAGATTTCAGAGCAAAGTTCTGGACTTTCAAATGTTTAAGACAAAGTTCTTGGCTACTTTTTGAATTCACATGGGGAACCTTTAAGTCCACAGAAACAGTTTTCAAAGCAAATCCAACATTTTATTTCTTATAAATTACTCAATAAAGCTTTTTTGAACTGACTGACTCTGACTCTACTGCTGTACATAAAGGTCAGGGTTCTGCTGTGAAATTGAAAATTGAACTGTTGTAACTTGATATCAGCGACAGCTTTGAATTCATCCTTTAATAGTAGGAAATATATTTTTTTTAAATTGACACTTCATTCATTCACATCAGAACTACAACCAACCAGACAAAAGAAAGTTCTCAGAGTCCCTCACGTGTATTGTCTTAATATATAACTTATTGTAACTAGGAGACTGGAAGAATGAATGAAACTAAAAATAAATAAATAAATAACTTTACTTGTACGTAAAAATGTCTGAAGACAGATATACTGACAAGGCATTCGTGTGAAATTAAAGCCAAACTGTAAGCATATGTCAATCTAACTTTTAAACTATACTTTTGAACATTTAATAAACAAGACGTATTAAAAGTTTGACATTAATGCTAATTTGAAGGTCTAACAGCATGTGATGGATCAGATAAATAGACAGACTTACCGTGAAGCCCATGAACTGCCTGTGTGTGTGTGTGTGTCTCTGTTCAGCCTCAGTAAACAACAGAGAGGAGAAGTGAACCTGGTCTCCTCTCTCTCTCTCTGCCTCTGTCGCTGTAACACTAGCCCGCTACAGTAACCTGCCTGGAAAAAAAAAAAGTTCCACAACAGCGTTAAAAATTCAGCAGTGGAATCACAGAGTTATCTACCTCCCTCTCTCTGTGTGTGTGTGTGTGTGTGTGTGTGTGTGTGCATCAGAGCGACAGAAGAGGAGAAACAGATATGTGAGGAGGGAGAGAGAGGGAGTGTGTGTGTGTGTGTGTGTGTGTGTGTGTGTGTGTGTGTGTGTGTTATCAATGTGGAGGGTGAGTTAGTTTAGGAAACATTATGGTCACTTCCTGTCTGCCCCAAAAGATCCAGTTTGGCTTATGAAACTATCCAGTCAGGACAGACTATACGAAAACATCTTTTGTATATATATATATATATATATATATGTATGTTCACATATATATATGTGTATGTATGTGTTATGTTTTCATGCCAACTTAAATCACTAAAAAAAAGAAAAGAACAATTGGATAAAAGCTTATAGGACATACCATGAGTTTATCTTACATACATGACTGACTAGAACAAAAGGAGAACATTGTTGTTCATAGATGAAGGATTAAAGCTGCAGTGTGTAACTTCTTAGCGGCACTTGTTAAAGCTGCAGCAGGCGGGATCACTAGAATTGTCATTACACAGCAACATATTAAAAGTAACAGTTAAATCTAAACAGTTAAATTTTTTAGCAGGTTCCTCTTCTGCAGCACAAGAAACAACCAAAAACAGCAACCAAAAAAGCAAGATATGGCTTCTCACATCAATGATCGCTTTTTAAATAAAGTGCAATGAGAAGATTTGTAAAACTTACCTCTTAGATTTCCTTCAACAGGTTGTTAAAATACTGATGGCAACAGATGACTAGAAGTGTGTGTTTCTTTGCAGCACAGAACGTGATTGAAAGGTGCCGGAGAAGCCATTTTCCACTGAAGGGACCTGTATGCAGTGGACTAGCCAATAGGAGAGAAAATAAATCAGATTACTTGATGGAATCATTGATGAATAATTCCAATAAAATCCTGCCTTTTCTAAATAAATATACAATATATCATGTGTTTATTTTGTTTTTTAAAGGGCCCTCATTTAATGATAATAATAATTGCAGTATCCAGCCTCTTTGAAGTGTGAATCTGTTTACCCTTAAATTATTTATAGTTTATGAGTCATTCAAAATTATGTCTTCACATATTTAAATTTTTTCTTAAAAGCTTGTAATGAGATGCTGTAAAGTCGTAGACGAACCATGAGCGCGTTTACATTTTCATACCCTTCTAATCTCGGGCAAAAATGTGTTTCTGCACTTTATGGATGAGCCGACATGGAAAAATAGATTACACTGGAGAGAAGCGCACGTCACTTCCTCTGTGTCGGTGTTAGGGCTCTGATTGACTGTTAACTCGGCACAGATGTTTTTTTCTTTTAACATTTCCTCCTGGATGGTCTTCCTCTAATCCAATCCAGTGAGTTTCACTACAGTTCCCATCAATTACAAGTGAATAAGTCACTCACTGATGATCAAACCATTCACGTGAGAATTATCTGAGTTCCACTGTTCATTTAAAACTGCAATTAAAAACTTATTTAAGCCTTAATTTGATAAGGTTGACAGATTTACTGTTAAGATAGGGACACATGACACAACTTTCACAGTAGTTACCGATTTTGAAAGGACTATACTTTCAGACTGGGGATCACACATTTAACTCCTGATGAGGGATCACAGACTACATGATTTTTTTTTTCAAAGCCAACTGGATGCATCGACCTCTCAAACATTGCCATTGTTGTTTTGATAGTCCCACTACTTCCTGTCGTCTTCATCTTCTGACATCTTCTGTTTCCTGTGTCCCCACCTCCTC
Source organism: Microchirus variegatus (assembly GCF_963457635.1). Taxonomy (NCBI): domain Eukaryota; kingdom Metazoa; phylum Chordata; class Actinopteri; order Pleuronectiformes; family Soleidae; genus Microchirus; species Microchirus variegatus. The sequence goes on along the minus strand of NC_139808.1, from coordinate 7,976,087 downwards.
TTTTTCACAGGCTGTTGGCAACACATGTTTGCAGTAGGGTCGGTTATCAGTTCACTACCTGATTGCGTCCAGAGCCGCTCAAAAAAACCCCATTCTTACTGAATTTAGTTACTCTCAGGGAATGATTGACATATGTAGTTAAATGCTATCTGATCTCTCTCTCTCTCTCTCTCTCTCTGTCGATTGGTAGAAACAAAATATCCCAGAGTAAAATAACGCTCCCTTAGAACTTAGATTAAACATGTCCTCTTTTGTCTGGTAAGAGATCTGTTACACTCACAGGTCTTAATCCTGGCTCCTGGAGAATGTGCTTAATCCTCACAAAAGAACCACGTAACATTCTGTACAAGTCACCAACATCATCACTAAGCCTGTCCCAGCCTGCACGGTACTTGTGTGAGTTTGGTTAAAACCAAAGAGAAATGCTGTGTTTGTCCTGACACTGAATGTAGGACCTGACGATGGTACGAGCGGAGAGGCCGTAGACATGCACTGAAGTCATCGTCATGTTCTTGAACTCATTTTTAAAACTACATTAGTGCATTATGTTGCAGGAAGAGGCTGCAGGTCACATGTTGACCACAAAGAGAAGCTCACGGTCAGCAACAACACTCATGCAGTGACAGTCAAACAATAATAGACAAGTGTTGATTAACACATCACCTCTACCAGAGTGGACTTCTGACTCATCATAGATATGTCAGTCATTGTTTTATTGTGTATGTAGCAAGGTTATAATAGTTTGGGATTTTTTCTTAGTTTTTTTTATGTGTAAAAGCTTAGTTTTAGTTTCGTTTTTTTATTGGTTTTAGTGTTAGTTTTTTGAAACACGGAGTATTGAAGACAGTCATAATATAGTATTGTGTCATAAAAACCCAACAAAACATGCCATTTTAACCCTTAGTGCACACATGCAGGTGCACACATGTAGATAAACACATTATATCATAAAAAATCAATACACTTCATATGAACCCAAAAGGCTAATGTAAATAATAAATTCATAAAGATGAAAACTAAGCACATTTCCACTGCAATTTTAGTTTTTTTTTAATTGTAGTTTTAGTTTCCGTCATTTTATGTTAACTATAATAACTCTGCTCTGTTGACCTGTTGACATTTGTTGAGCTATCACTATGTCTACTTTATTTATATATATATATATATAAAAAAAAAATAATAATAATAATAATAAATAAAAAATATACATGACCTCACAGCAATTTCAATAAACATGTCATGTGACCATAAAATTAAATAGAAATAAAAATAAAATATGTAATACTTACAGGTGGACCTTTGATGAGTAGTGGTTGGAGTTCTTTGTAGGAGTAGCTTGTTTTTTGCTGCCCTCGCGTGGTCACTAGTGGAAATGCAACACTTCTCTAATAACACAGTTACAGCATAGACAAACAGTGTTCTGTAAACTTTAACTGCCGATTAAATACTTGAGAAGTTTAACTCTCTTAATGTTCATGGTATTTATAATAAAATGAAAAGCCTCGCTTTAAATTCATTAATTGGACAGTACACACGGGAGATACACAGGAGGCTATTTGCAGCATGTTTTATTTAGATTATCAGGGATTTTACACACACAAAAAAAAAGGTCCATTATTCAACAGGAACACTATACAAGGGGAGACAAAAACCTCTGTCTCTGTCAAATTAAAGCACCGTCAGACACAGTAGTCACTGATATGCTAATCATTTGGATGAATACAATATTATACATGAATAATCCGATTCCCATTCATGCTTAGAAACAGAATATTAGGCACCATGATGACATAAATATAATTTTATACCAGCAAAGATAAAAAAAAAAAAAAAAAGATGGTAAACAAAGGCAGGGTGATGCTCTAGAAAATGTAATAAATATATACTCTGCATGTGCGTGTGCGAGCGTGTGGATGTCTGTGTTTAGACACACATTATTTGGTGTTGTTGTTGACCTCGATCCTGCTGATCAGCTCAGTGACCAGGTGCTGCACAGTGTGGGAGCGCAGCCTCCCGACCTCCAGGACGCCATCGTGGTTGACGCTCTCAGAGTCCTCGTAACACTTCACCACCTGACACACACACACGTAAAAAAAACAAAAAACCAGTTCATTTGTTATTGGTCACAACTGATTGAATTCAATAAACCAATCTCAATGATGGATGAACTGACGAGTGACGTGTGTGTTTACCTTGTTGGTGATCAGAGAGAGGCCAAAGACCCTCAGACCACAGTGAGTCGCCACGACAACCTCAGGAGCTGTACTCATACCTGCAAACATGCAACGTCTCAGGTTACTGCAACTAATGGTAATACTATTAATATAGATAGATATAGTATTCTTATACTATTGTTACTGCAGAACTACAGTATGTGGACCTGGTATTCCTTTGTTCCTCCTATGTTTTTAATGTACAATATACAGAGGACATAAGAATGTGCATTTTAGAAAGTCTTATTTCCTTTTATCAGCACAACCTAGTCATTTAGTCAAATTTGGAAATACGTCACAGTTCAAAGTTCACTTGGCTCGCTTTTGAGAACAAAAAGAAAAGAAAAATGCTCTATATTGTGACTTCTGCACAATTATTGCTACTTTATATTACTTCTAAAAATGCGATATAATCATATAAATCATAACTTTGACTCAACTGCATATAAGAGGACACAAAATATGCCTTTTTAAAGCCTGAATATGTGATCTACACTCTTAGAAATAAAAGTGCTCAGTAGAACCATATAGGGTTCCACCAAGAACCCTTTTAAAACACCTTTATTCAGGAAAGGGGTTTTAAAGGGTTCTCTGGATCAAAATGGTTCTTACAGGAACCATTAGTGTTACCAAGAACCCTTGAAAAACTCTTTCTTCTGGAAAGGGTTTTTCAGAAGCAAATGGTTCCATGTAGAACCTCAGCCCTTGTAGAAGAACCCTTTTGGAACCCTTATTTCTAAGAGTGTAAAAACACACACCCCCAGGATGTCCATATTAGGAGTGTATTATTCCCACGGCAAATTACCATGTGTGCACCTGTGGCACAGATCCGTGAGCACTAAGGATTAAGATGAAGACATTTTTTTAAATTAGGGTGAAGTTAGGATTAGGATTAGGTCAGTAATTACAGTTAAGGTGAGACTTAAGCCCAATTTATACTCCTGCGTAAAGTGCTCTGCGTAGCTACGCAGAGTCCTCTGCGTCGACGCAGAACCTGTCGAAGAGCCTCTGCGTCGTCTCCGGGTGCATGGAATATTTTTTAAGTGTCCGTCACTCCGTCAAGGGACTACGGAGACGGCAAGAGCTGCGATTGGTCCTCAGGACAGGCCGAGCTAAGCTGCTCTGTGCCGGCTCTCAGTGCGCTCCAGGCGTCCTGACAGAGGCGGAGCTGATCCCCGCCGATAACGCCGCTGCCGAACTATAAATACGTCATATCTTAACACACACAGCACATGTTTAGACTCTAAATGGCCAATTTCTCGCCTCAAATTATCTTAAAACTGCGTTCCGTGACACAGAAAAGTGAGAAACGGCCACTTTTTCAACAACAACAGTCTTTCTCTCTCTTTCTTTCTCGGACGCCATTGCTCACTGTAGCCAGAAGCACAACAACCTTGCGCAGCGACCCCTACTGATCGGGCGGGAAATTGCAGCGAGTGTCCGTCACCACGACGCAGAAGTATAAATGCTCGAGGCGTCTCCGTGGTGACGCAGACGGATAACGCATACGCAGTCGGAGAAGTATAATGTGGCCTTAAGTCTCCTGGAAATTAATGTAAGTCAATGCAATGTCCTCTGAAGTCATGGAAACCAGTGTGTGTGTGTGTGTGTGTGTGTGTGTGTGTGTCTCATGTCGTACCAACAGCGTCCACTCCTAGTCTATGCAGTAGTCTGGCCTCAGCGATGGTCTCAAAGTTGGGCCCGCCCACCATGGCGTACACGCCTTCCCGCATGACACTGGCCACACCGTGCTCCTTGGCGATCTCCATCGCCAGGCAACGCAGGTCTTTGTCGTAGCAACCTGACATGGCTGGGAAGCGAGGGCCGAACCTTTAAGCATCAACAAACAAGCAGATTAAGAATTAAGATTAATGTGTGCAGGACAAAAATGCATCTATTAAATAAAAAACAGAAAAAAAAAAAAAAAAACTAACAGAGATAATAACAGGTATCTTACTTGTCGTCGTTGGGTCCACACAGCGGGTGCATACCCACTAATCCTGGGAAGTTGACGTGGTCTTTGATGATCATGATGTCACCAGGATGGAAACCATCAGCCAATGAGCCGGCAGCGTTCGTCACGATCAGAGTCTCTACGCCCATTAGCTTGAAGACTCGTACAGGGAATGTCGTCTGATGGACAGACAGACGGGTAAGAGAAGATTTTAAAAAAACAAACAAACAAAGGGTTTCTTCAGTTCCACGTGCTCTGTCAGAGCTGCAGCTGCAGATGATTTATCGTTGCGCTAATGCGACGTGTCATCGTGTGTGAATGTGTGCGTTTGTCATGTACGAGAAAACAAGCGTGGCATTGAGCGGGGCCTGCGGAAAATGCAAATCGATTGATGACGGCACGATGTGTACATATAAAAAGTTATGTCTCATGTTTCTCATGACAGTGTGGAGCTGATTGAAATCAGCTGACTGTACATGTTTGAGGCTGTTGTCCCATATGATATATATTTGTGTTTGTTGTTATATTTGCGGTCAGTTTAGGGTCGTAATTGATTTAATTCATAGTTTAGTTTAGAAACCAACCACTATAACCACTAATATGTAGTCCATGACTGCTGTGCACGTCTTAAAAGAGTTAGAATATTGGAATTTGAAGAAAAAGGGGTTGATGAGTTACATAATGGATCAGCGTGTGTTCTCATATGTGTACTATACGAGTGCGTACCTTGCTGAGTGAATGTCCTTCATACATGTGGAAGCGACCCTGCATGCACACGCACGTCTTCCCCTTCAGCTCTCCGAAAACAAGGCGACCTGCATGACCCTGAACTGCAACACACACACACACACATATATATACATACATATACAACAATCCAGGACAACTTAATGTAGCACTTGTGTAACAAGTGAACACCTGTACTGGCAGGTTTGACTCAGAATAACAGCTTTAGTGACAGTAAATAAAGTAATAAAAGTCTTAAAAAATGAAGGTGCACAGTACCTGTGCTCTGAGGGAAACCCGGTATGTCAGAATAATCGAAGGCTTCCTGACACTTGAGCGTGTCAGCCAGCGTCCCCAGTCCAGAGCCACAGATGATGGCCACCTGAGGACGGTGCTTGGTCTGAGACATCAACCAGTCGGCCGTCTTCTGGTATTCATCGTGACTGACGAGAACAAGAGTCAGAGTCAGAGGAAATGACTTGAGTGACTTTGTTTTCACGAGTGTTTCAGTGTTTTACAGTTAAAAACAACGTCCACAAGAAGAGATAATTCAACATTCTCTGCAGTTACAACTTCAAGCACCACATCTGTTTGACGAGTCATGTCGAGTCATGCTGTTACTGCAGGGCTGTTACACAAAATTTCACAGTGTGACCCTGGTTATACAACAGACCGCAGATTCTCCACCGAGAAACATGGCTGAATTTGTTTTATTGACCGATCCAAATCATTACAATACATAAGCTTTTTTTTTGGTTATGGTGATGTGAAATGAGATTTCAGATCTGTGGGAAAAAAACCCTAAGATGTTGGCAACACTATTTATATCCACTGTTCTCAACTTTAACCTGATAACGCCAAACGTATCATATGTGATACATTGGTTTTTGAGCCCCCCCTCCTTGTCCTTTGTCATTGACAAACCCGATGAATAAAATTATGGGAAACCCGACAGAGATGCAAGCACTGCAGTCTTTGAGCATTGTGACCCGCTGTATCAAATATGATACACATTAAAACCCCTATATGTAAATTGATATTTGATTAAAAAAAAAAAAAAAAAGTTGTTTGTTTGTTCAGAAGGACCAATACAGGCTCCAAAGAATTGGAATTTTCTGTCAATTATTTAATGGTTTGTGCTTTACAGGGATAATTAAATGAATTTGACACACATTTACACGTGCAGTGATTGTATCTCAACAGGACAGTCCTCTGACAACAGATATTCAACTCAGAATTGATCATACATGTGGTCACGTGTTGACATGATCCTAATCAGTAAGTAGACCTAGAATAAGTAGATCTGGCAGCTGACACAATCGATAGAAAAGTAGTTAAATGATGGTTAATAACAGTATTTATAGTCAACAGACATGTGTTCGTAGGGTTAGAATCTGTAGAAACACTGAAGCACTACTTGATTACTTCATTGTTCGTCACTTATCAGATGAATAAGTCAGCTGATTATCTCTTGATAATGAATACCTGGGCGTCAACAATGGGGCTATCAAAACACAAATGTTACCAAAGAGAAAGGTCAGCTGATTTAGTAACCATGGTGACACACTCTGGCTCCTGAGGAAAAATGGGTGTTATAGTATTATCGTTATTATTATTATTATGAGTATAGTTTATGGTACCACTGCCACTAGATATGAACTGTTTTATACATTTACTATAATGAATGTTTTTTTTCCACTGTAGATCAGATCAGAAGTTGTTACTCACTCTTCCTCTTCTTTTTTATATCACTGTATACTTTCACACATTATTTTGACTAAATAACAAACACAAATCCAGGCTGTTTTACATCGGCTCAGTCAAAAAAAACAACTTTTAAATGACTTTTGTATAAAACATTACTCAACCATCCCTCAAATGAAACACAGCACTGTCTAATTTCACCATTTTAAGGCTTGAATAATGATTCAGCAAAAACAAATGCAGCCACGAGAGCAGACGCTGAGTCACACACCAAACATTCAGCATAAAACCCGACAGTATAACCATAAAACGTGTGTTTACCTGATCTGATCTTTGCTGTGCATGATGGACGGATGGATGATGAGGAGGATGATGATGAGAAGGATGTAGCTGCTGGTGGGTATGAAACCGAGGTGGATGTGTGTGTGTGTGTCAGTCAGAGCAGCAGCTGATGCTGACAGGCCTAAATATGCACCGGTCACATGCTTCTGATTGGTTAACAACTCGTCCATTCATCACCAGCAGCCAATGGAGCCGCAGTGTAGTAGAGGGTGTGTGTGTGTGTGTGTGTGTGTGTGTGTGTGTGTGTGTGTGTGTGCGTGTGTGCGTGTGTGTGTGTGTGTGTGTGTGTGCGTGCGTTCTACCTCTGAAGTCAAATCACGTTACTGTCAGTGGGGGTGTGACGCAAATCCCCCCTGCTTACAACACACTCACTCACACTCACACACAGGTTTTACATTCTCTGTGTGGACCCTCACAGACATAATGCATTCTCTATCCTCTTACCCTAACCTTAACCATCACAACTAAATGCGTAACCCTAACCTTATTCTAACCCTAAAAAAAGGGGGGGGGGGGCTTAATAGTTAATACTTAAAAAGTTGATAAAAAGATAGGTTTGTATATTTTTAGAGCCTCACACACACATCAGGACTTGTTTTAAATGTGTTTATGTTGTGAAATCAGGGACTGGATCAACTTTTAAATATCACAAAGTCCTATCGGCTAAGCCCGCAAACCTTTTTCTTTCTCAACCGAGTCGTGAAAAAAAAGAAGGGCAGCTTCTTCTTGGTCATATGATTCATCCAGAGAAAAGCCAGACTGCTACTTCATTTGTATTCAGTGGAAAAAAGAATCAGCAAAGCATGCAGCAGTTCCACGACGACACGAAGCACACAGGTACTACACTCTTAGAAATAAGGGTTCCCAAAGGGTCCTTCTACAAGGGCTGAGGTTCTACCTGGAACCATTTGCTTCTGAAAAAAAACCTTTCCCGAAAGAGAGGGGTTTTCAAACGTTCTTGGTAACACTAATGGATCCAGTAAGAACCATTTGGATCCTGAGAACCCTTTCAAACCCCTTTCCTGAATAAAGGGTTTTACAAGGGTTCTTGGTGGAACCCTCCAAAAGGGTTCCATGTGGGACCTTTTTAAAAAGGTTCTACCTGGAGCCAAAAAGGGTTCTCCTATGAGGACAAGCCGACGAAACCTTATATGGTTCTACTTAGCACTTTTATTTCTAAGAGTGTATGTTGTGTCATGTGTGAGAAACATGATAGATATACAGAGTCAAAGTTGTTCTTTAGTGCCGTAAATGAAATGAAGACTCACAGGGTTACATATAAATGTGGTGAGCTTAGTTTTTGTATCAAATTAAAGTCAAATTACACAAGTTTACACAAGTGTTATGTTGATTCATCTCCACTTAGTCATCAGTGAACTGCAACAAAAGCCAAACAAACCATTACTTCCAGATAATTGATTGTCAACGTGTGACTCGGCACTTTGCAGCTCGTTGTCTTTTCAAAACCAAGCTCTACCTGAGTGAACCTGATGAAAAAGGGACTTAATTTGATTAATTTGACATTTTTCTTTTCGGAATTCCATCTGAACTTTGATTAACTCGTCCAGAATGAGCGTTCTAGATTAATTTAACCAATCGGAGGGAGAGACGCAGTGGCAGCTTAACAAGCAGCAATGTTGTGTCTCATGACTGCTAACATACCTCACATGTTCCCCCCGCTGCTGCTCTGATCAGCTGCCGGTGTAATGAGGCTCATGTGGGTCTGAATTATGACGACCAGAGACGGAGACGGACGGATCGGGAAAAAATGGGACAGGAAGTGGGCTTTTACTGTTCGGTCTTCATGGTTTTGACGGCGCGGGAATCATCTGAACCTGGAGCAGTCGCACGATCCTCCACTGACTCCCTGTGTCAGACACAAAGTTCACGCTTTGTTCTGAAATGCAAAACAGACAAAGGAAATTGAACAGGTCATATTTAAGCGACACAAGGTTTCACCTCAAACTGCTAATGATGGAGGAGTCTTTTTTTCTTTATTTAGCTGACCGCGTGTGTGTGTGTGTGTGTGTGTGTGTGTGACCTAACAGGAACCACATGGAGGCTGGTTAGCAGGTTAATGAGCAGAGCGCAGCTGATGGTTAGAGACGCACACACTTGGATTTATTTTTCAAGCTCGTATTATGCAAGAACCACAGCTATACACACAGTAGACTACACATGCTGTATACAGCATAGTGTATTTTCATAAGCTTAGATGTGTACAACTGGAGTTCTCCAGGTATCCGCAGAGGCGCAGCTTGTGAACAGGCAAGGCAGGCAACTGCTTTGGGCCCCGAGCTGATAGGGGGCCCCCCCGACACTCGGAGCTGGACGAAGAGGATTATTTACAGTGTAATGCATATCTTTTTTACTCAGTTTATATATGTTTTTTTTCCAGTTATTTACAGTATTTTATTGTTCTATATAGTTATATTGTTTTACAATGTGGGTTCTTTACAGTGTAATGTATTTTTTTACTTAGTTTTTTAAAAGCTATTTACAGTATTTTATTGTTCTTTACATTTATATTTTCACATACTTTTTAATTACAAGGTTTTTCCATGTTATTTCATTCATTTTGAATTTTTTTTTATAACATAATGGTGATGAACACTGGTTGGAAGGAAGGGCCCCCTGGGACAAATTTTTGCTTAGGGCCCCTACAGACTCTAGAATCGCCTCTGGATACCTGTGTACAGAGTTGTTACCGTTAGGACAACCCTAAAACACGTTTCAGGCCTTATTTACACAGTTTCCCCCACAACCGTATCCACACATCCATGGCTAAAAGGAAGTTAGGATTAAAAAAAACCCCACCAGTTTCACGCAAGTCAAGGTGTGAATGAGGATCATTGGGGGTGATTAGGGTTAGAAACCCAGTCTGTTATTGTGTTCACAGTCATCAGTGTCTTAGGTCAACTGAGCTGAGTAATCAGCAATAGATGAAGCATCTGTTGTGAGAGATTGATGATGATTATCATCATCAAAGGAGTGCACTTTGTCCTTCAGATGCCTTTGGTTTGTTTGGGTGTTTTATCCTTTTGGTGCTACAGGGTTTTAAGAGTACAGAGGTGTGTTTTGAAATTCGTCCACTCAACATATAACGTGTCCCTGATAGTTCTTTTTCAATTGGTGTTGTGTATTTGTATTCCTTTTTAAAGCTGCGAGTCACTCGATCCAGACGTGTCCGAGCGAGCCGCAGCGTTGCTTTCTTCTTCTTTTTCGTTTTCCCTGCTTCCAGACTTGTGCCGCCACTCGATGGTCAAGTGGGGGTTTTTACCATCGTGGGTCCACGATGTGCGGCGTGCACTTCGACGTGTGCGAAAGTATACACACTAAGAAATCAAAGTGCGAGACTGTACCTAAAAAGGTACAAATGCTTTGTCGCTTTAGTTGTATGTATCAGGGTACAAGCACCGCATTTTTGTACCAGGACATAAAGGTACATTTTTGTCACTAGTGGTGCAGAAATGTTTCTTTAGAGGTACAAACTAGCAGGTATAAAAATGTACTAATTTTAAAAGGTACAGTGCTTGTACCCTGATAGTGTACAACTGGAGCGACAAAGCATTTGTACCTTTTTAAGGTACAGTCTCATATTTTGATTTCTTAGTGTGTACCAGGGCCTTTAAGTCTTTTGTTTTTGTCCTGATTGAGAGAGCCCTGGCAGCAGGAATTACATACTGTGCTTTTAAGATATCAGCTTCATAAGAGAGTTCAAAAAGATCATTTTGTAAATAATGTATTTGTACACTATCCTTTGGAGAGGGAACTAGAGCTGCAACTAAAGATCATTTTTATAATCGATTAATCTGCCGATTATTTTCACAATTTATCGTTTGGTCCATCAAATGTCAGAAAATGCTGAAATGATGATGTTCTCGAATGTCTTGTTTTGTCCACAAACCAAAATGATTCAGTTTTTTTTTAATGATTTCTTTGTTTTATGGAGCAGAGAAATCAGAAAATATTCACATTTAAAAAGCTGAAACAATCATAAATCTTGTTATAATCATGGAAAAAGCTTCAAAGCGATTAATCCATTATCAAAATAGTTAATTTAGTCATCGATTAATCAATGCATCGTTTCATCTCTAGAAGGAACAGTTAGTTTTACAGTATTATAAAAGTGCTACTACTTCACCTAAATATTTGGATCTAAAGTTATTAGTTCTTCACTCAATTAGTGCAAACGTGTCTTGCTCTGTGCTGTAGACGCTGCTGCCTCTGTGAGTTTAATGTCCCGCTGAGTCGTCCACATTCCTGCATTCCCTCACCTTTGTCGGAATGTGAAGACTGACTATACGTCCATTAAACCGTCATTAACGTCTCTGGCATTCTTGGACTTGTGTGACCTGTGTCTTCTGTTGGTTCTTCAGTCCTGCTGCTTCACTACTATGAGCACATCACACTCTGTACAGTCGTGTGTGTGCATAGAATTATCTATTTCAGTCATGTGAGCGACACGGATGCTTTAGAAACGGGAATATCAGTTGCTGCCGGCGTTTTGAGATTTTCCCACTCCGGTTTTCAGGTCCTAAAACGCCATCTCCGCGTGGACGGAACGCCTCTCCGACAAAAAAAGTATGCGTATTCACCCGTGTGGACAGCCCCTAAACTTACGTAGAAAATCTCTGTCGTCTTGCAAAGTTAACAGCTCAGTTTCTCCCTCTCTGTTTGGGGGTGGGGGGAATAAAACTCAATTATAGAGAGTGCAATGGTAATTATTATTTGGTAATTACGCAGATGTCCACAAGGGTCAATAGAGGTTCTGCATTGGACCTTTAAGAACTGTCATCAGGAACCACTGAGTGCTTTTTGTGCTTTAAAGACATTAGGGGTGATGGCAACCATTTTCTGGTTATCAATAAGGTTGGGTTTAGTATACAAATGCAACATTTTTTTTTTCTTAAACCTTCTCTGTAAATACATTGTACAACTTAAAAATGTAAAAAAGTGCCCTCTATTGTTGAGTCTTATTGTCTCTTACATTGATAGGATTCTGTGTATGGAGGGCAAACAGTGACACTCTTCACAGACTGACGCAGTTCTCTAATAAACAAAGTGCGTGTGTGAGAACCTGAGGACGCTGGAGAATACTTCAGATTCTCTGTGAGCTGACTCAGACTGTCTGAAAACTACTGGAAGAAAGAAGGTTTTATTTTGTGTCTTGGCCGAGCTTCATGATTTGGGCCAGTGGTGGCATCTGAGTAACAGAGAGAGGACATTCTGAAGATGTGACGTTTCACTCCGTATAATTAACACCTATAGCATACTTATACTAATTGGATGTTCACTCGTGTAAGTTGTGTACTTGTAATTTTACTTTTACTTAAGTATGTTTTTTTTGGAAGTACCGTACTTCACTATGTTTTAAATCACACCCGTTACTCAGTAAAAAAAATGTTGGCCTGAATTTAAAAAATATATATGTATATATACACATATATATAAATATACATATATACATATATATATACACATATATATATACATATATATATACATATATACACATATATATATACATATATACACACATATATATATACATATATATATACATATATATATACATATATATGTATATGTATATATATACATATATACATATACATATATACATATACATATATACATACATATATACATATACATATATACACGACGAGGACAGGTGAATGAATGATGAGGACAGGTGAACGAAGAGGACGGGTGAACAATGACCAGGACAGGTGAATGATGGGGACAGGTGAACGAAAAGGACAGGTGAATGACGAGGACAGGTGAATGGCTAGGACAGGTGAATAAATGACAAGGACAGGTGAAAGACGAGGACAGGTGAATGAATGATGAGGACAGGGGGACAACGAGGACAGGTGAATGGCTAGGACAGGTGAATAAATGACAAGGACAGGTGAAAGACGAGGACAGGTGAGTGAATGATGAGGACAGGGAAACAATGAGGACAGATGAAAGTTGACTACAGGTTAATGATAAGGACAGGTGAATGGGCACTGATTAAGGTCCTTGAGTGAGTGAGAAAGTTAAAGCATTTGTGACCTTTGACCTTTGACCTACTGTGACTGATTCATTATGTGTTTTTTGTAAAGGCCTTTAATTAAAAATAATTCATGTGAGATTTGTGTCCTCTTGTCTTTGAAAGAACCCAACCTTGTTAACAAAGTAGTAGAGTACATTTTAAACAAGCTACTCTTTTTTACTCAAGTACATTTTTAGACCAGTACTTTCACTGGTACTTTCACAATTTTTTGTCAAAATAGAGGTACTGTTACTTGAGTAGAATATTTCAGTCAAATCTCAGGTCAAAGCTCAGGACACAAAATGCAATGGTGAGTCACAAAATTTCAATTTCCTTAAAATTGTTTGTTAAATTGTGTGTATGTGTGTGTGTGTGTGTGCAATCATGTGAACAGTGAGCATTTAATCAAAGAGACGTGCTGTGAACCATGTGACAGAGACGCTGGTCACTGACAGAGTTGGACAGAAACTGACCTGGCAACCCAGAAGACAGCGACAAACCCAAAAAGTCCCTCAAATAAAAAACATGACCACCACATGCTAAGGATGAAAAGTAACTGTAGACCATAATAAGCTGCAGTCTTCACAGTCAGATGTGTCCACAATTTAGAGTCAATACATGTGTTTATAGTTTTATGTTCTTTTATTAATGGAAAATTGTTATTTTATAGAAAACTATTATTATTTCAATAAAAAAAATATCCTTACTTTGTCACCAAAGACTACAACACTGGCAAAATGATGTTATCATGTGGGAACGTTTTTGCAGTTCCTGATAAAATGTGAGAACGTTCTTGTAAAATCTGGCCTTTTTTCTTGTAATGTGAAGAACAATAAAGCGTTAATACAGAACAAGGACGGGACAATGACAGATCGTCTGTGTGGGTGAGCTGGTGTTTGTCTCCCTCTATGGGTTCATCTTCATATTGCTCTTTCACTTGAGTTGAACCAAGTCATTTTGAAATAGAAAGAGAAAGTCACAAGGTTTTTTTGCAAGTAAAAATAACCCCAAAACAAACTGCTTT